>NC_138779.1:186540744-186570744 GCF_965119305.1 Pelophylax lessonae | reverse complement strand
AAGCCAACAACTAAATTTCTCTAGCAGCGTAACTAGGAGGGCGCCACAAGTATATAACCTTCTCTGCTTCCTCCAAAATGCCATACTACTTCCTCCAAAATGCCATACATACAAATGAATACTGTCACATGGGAGAAGGAGAAGCTTATTAACCTTGTGTAAGCTCCCTTGTGGACCAACTTGGAGCTTTCTCAGGTATTAGACACAATAGTCAGATAAGAGCAACATGGGAGCATGATGATAAAAACAAAGAAAAATTGGCGCTAATATTTATACATTATTTAGGATTTGCTTCACATTATATTTTTATGGACACATTATTCTTTTGCACTGTATGAATTAGCGCCGATTTTTCTTTGTTTTTATTATTTATTATACGGTGGGGACACCGGATAGAATTGGCTGCTTTTTCCATTATATTCTATTCCACTGTCATTATTTTCAGTTTCTCACTTTATTTATTGGCTTTCCTTAAGTCCTACCCCTCAGGTAGCGCATTGGTCCTCTCGCTTATTTCTGTCTATGGGAGCATGATGAGTATCAGTGAATGGGAAGAGGGGGACGAATGAACATTCAAGAGAACCTGTTACTTTTCCCTGAATGTCTATTTAAGCATGGGGTCACCCTTATGCAAATAACTGAATCATTTTGAATATGCTTGACCTCATTATGCAAAGGTATGAAGGTCTGAGGTTAGAGCTATGAGAGAGGGTAATTGTATTAGGCATACATGTAGTCCCATCCAGACTCAATAAAGTAGGAACTGTCTGATTTGTAGGAGAATCCAGCCAAAATCCAACCAAATCCTTAGCGCTAGTGAGTACGTAAGATTAAAAATAAAGGTGTTTGGTTTCTACTAGAAACAAGGACTGTTTTTCCTTCGCTTCAGAAGATATAAGATGATAATGAGGCTCAGTTGTTCTAACAGTCTACTTTCCTCATCCTTCTTGGAGAGAAAATGCAATGTGTATATTTGAAACTATTGATCCGTGTTTTATTTACCCAGGACTTTTCTTTTTTTAATATCCGCTGACGGTAGATGCTACAGGTCAATATACTGCTATCGCATCAAGCTGTCAAATTAATATGTTTTCCTGGCTCTTCCGGTGCACCAATAAAAATCATCCCAGGTGGTGATTGTCCCAGAATAGCTAGACATTGAGCCGTGTCCTTGTTGTGTCTTTTGATGTGGTTGGCAGGAGGGGGGCCGATTGTTTTGCTTCTGTCCGGCCACATTACCCTTCCCAGTTCGCTCATCACTCTCTGTAATTGCTTTACTGGCAAGAGCCGGCTTTTCTCTACCTCTCTCTTTCCTTTCTCCACTCCATTCTTTTCATCTAGATGCTTAGTGTAATTCCTATTACCAATATATTAGCTTTCTAATTTTTTCCCATTGTTTTTAATTGGGTTCATTTATTAAGGTAGTGTATCCCATAGCAAACCAATCAGAAACCATCACTTAGCAGGTGTGACTGCAGATAACTGGAATCATACTGGGTGCTCATGAAAATGATATTTAATTTATAGGGACTGAATCACCCACTGGTTTAATACATGTCTTGGGGGCTTTAATGGTGATACTCGGTTCTCCTGATAACTTTTGGTCGTTATCATTGCCCCTGTTGCATTCTCCATAACATAGGGTAAAATAAAATTAAAACTGAAGAATCTATGCTTGACCTTCATTAATGAGTTCTTTAAATGCTCATATTTCAAATTCCTATATACAATCTCTATATACAGTCTCTATATCCACTCCTTTCTCCAGCACACACTTGCTTGCAGAACCCTGCTGGATCACTGTGAAAATCTGACAGTCACTCAGTCAGGCTAAAAGCAATTGCCCACAACAGGCAGGAACCCCAGGTCCCTTGGTTGTGTGGCAAACGATTACAGTGTCCAGCCTGTACTCTTCTTCCTGTGCCTACTGATCCCATGACCACCTATTCAGGCACTGCCAACCCACTTGGCTGCAGCTGTCCCTTTCCTAGCCCTCCAGGCTAACTTCTCCACCACAGTCCTCCAGACTGACACTCACCAGCCCACCCGGCTGACTTTCAGGAGATCTTCCAGCATTGCTGACCTGTTCCCGCTGTCATCTCTCCTTGCTCCCATGCCTCCAGGAAGGGCTTCCTCCTCCAGACTAGGGGGTACCCCTGAGGGCCACCAACAGCCTCCTTATCACTCCATCTTCCACCCCACTGCTCCTGCTGGCATGACCCATGTCTTTTAATAGGGGTGAATCTGTCCCCTGCCGGTCCATTTGCTGCGGATTGGCTGAGGTCCTCCTAAATATTCCAAAAAGCCCTTACTCATCTCCACCCACCAGCTCTAGATGTTTCTACAACCTCCTAGACCAGGGGGAGGCACCAGATGAGATGTCAGGATGAGTTATCTAACCCTATGTCACTGAACCCTGACCCAGATTCACAGCTTAGGCCTAACCCTGAGCCAAATAAATTTACCTACACTAAGGCCCCTTTCACACAGGCGGACCGTTCATGATTAGGGTATGACCGATGCCCACTCCTGATCTTAGCATAAACCACCCCTTTCTAATCCTTCTAAACAAATGATACTGACAACGACTTTGGATAAAATTGTGGCCTGTTAGGCCATTTTATTAACAACCAATTTAAAACATTGTAAACAGTAAACCATAAATACTCCAGTACACATAAGAGAATCAGGGGTTGTTGGTCTTGGGAGGCACCAAAATCCAAATCAAAAAATGGTATCAGTATCCAAAAACCCAACGGTCCCCAGCCGCGAGACACCAGCTCAGGAACAAACACATTTTCCACTGATACCCTTTGTTAACACATCCCGGTTAAACCCCTCTTAACCGGGATACACTATAGGGCTCCATACCGTAGATGGGTCACCCTATGCACTGACCAAAAAACCTGTTACCGCCTCCAAAGACCCCCAACCGCCACAGACAACAACAGTACCCCAATAACCCCAACTCCAAATCCGAATCGACATCCACCACGTTCACATTCCGAAATCCCAAACTCAAAGGGCGGGAGGGCGGGGATTCCTCCTTCTTCCTCTGCTGATCCTCACGATTCTGCTTGACCGGAAAGAGCCCCACCCAGTGCAGCCACACTGAGCCCCCACCCCTACCTGGCCTAATCCAATCCTCTTCCTGCACCACCAGCCACAGCCCACCATTTAACCCTATCCTACCTCCTTTTCCTGTGTCCCCTATCAACCCTATCATGAGGCCCTGCGCCTATTTTTTTTTTTGCTCCGGGCCTATCTGATTCGCCTGTTGGTTTTTTTTGGCGGATCTGAACGGTTCCCCCATGCATTCCTATGGGGCATCGGATGTCAGCGGAGACATGTCCGATCCGTCAAATCTGGACGGATGGAAACCCTATTTTCCATCCGTCCAGCGGATCGGATGGGATCGGATGAGAACGGACCGATAGAGATAGAGATGCATGGGGAACTGACAGCTGTGTCTTCGCACACAGCGCGGAGACACAGCTGTCATCCTCCTTCTCAGCGGGGGATTGGCGGATCAATCCCCTGCTGAGAAGAGCGGAGTCAGTTTGATGGACTACAAGTGTGAAAGAGCCCTAACAGAAACCTATCTTACATCTAGCACTCATACTAAAGGGTGCTACACTTGTATGAGTAATAGGTGACCCCTGTTTGGAAACTAAACACATTTTATTTGATTTCACAAGATTCTAATCATTTGGCAAAATATTAAAGGGTAATCAAGGTTGTCATTGCTATACCAAATTTGTTTTGCTGCATTCAAAAACAAGAGTCTCAATTCATGACAGTTTGCACAAGGATAAAGATCTTTATTACCAGCCATTACGACTGAAATATTTAAATTTTATCGGCTTGATATATCTGTCACCGTTTTAAAACAAGGGTCCCTATCCTGGTGTTTAGGCTTCATGAATGGAGCCTAATGTCAACTTATGTACTGAAGCTCCTCCCCCTCCCAAGCATGCCTAAAAACTGCAAAGGAGTAAAGAAAAAAGCAAGAATTGATACAAATTCAGTAAATATGCTTACATTTCCCATGGATTCCTTAATGCAGAGGATGACATTACCATACTTCCAGTGAGATTAAGGGGAATGTTGGGTATCCTAAATCTTATAGGTAGATGCTGCTGCATTGTGCGGGAGCATCACCCTGAAAGCTTTGGGCTACTTGGCTGTCCCTAGATTTTACCAGAATGATGGTGAAGTCACCCTCACCTCGGTGTCACTGGTGGCAGCTGAAGAAAAGTAAGTATATTTACCACCCCCACAGTTTTTTTAAAGTTTACTAAATTGATTTTGATTTGGTTGGTTAGTTGGTTGGTTGGTTGGTTGGGGTTGGTTGGTTGGGGGGGGGGGGGGGCTTAACAAATACGCAGACATTACTTTTTTAATGCAAAGTTCGCCTAAACAAAAGTTGTTATTTTTTTACCGTGACTCATTGTAATAAATACTTATCTTTGATCTCTATTAATATTAATATCAATACATAGATTGTGGTACATTACACTAATAATTCTCAAAATAAATAAAAAAACATTTTGAAAAAAAAAAAAAAACAGTCGATTGCATGCAAGTCTAGCAAGTCAGGCACAGAGATTTCGCCACCACGGTGCCTGAGAAACACAAGAAGCCACCAGGTGGTTTTAGACCCTGTACATGCAGGCGCTGGATGTGGGAGTCGATGTAACACCTGTGTGGTTCCCATTGGAAGTTTTCCAAGCTTTGCAACATTCCCGCAAGGCAGATAAATGAAAGTCAATTGCCAACAGTGTCAGCAGAAACCTAATTAGTCTATATACTCTTTCTGGCCTAGATTCTAGAGACAGCTCAACAGGTATAAGGCATACATGCTGAATCCCCTTTATAATAAAAAAGTATAGCCTTCTATTGTATAGGTGTAAAGGAGGTCAGCTTATAATATCAATATTAAAGCGGAGTTCCGGGCACAGAAATGATTTTTTGCTGAACATACCCCCGGGACAGTCAGGGCTAGCACATTCCACAATGGCTAGCCTCTGATCTGTCCCGGTTCGCACTTACCTTTTAGAAGAAATACTTACTTAGAAAATTTCTTCCACAGCGTTTCCATCTCTGTTGTGGGCAGCTGAAGCCGGCGCGGTCCTCTTCTCTGTCTTCTTCCGCGTCTTCGTGTCCCAGAATGCACTGCACCGGCCCCTCTCATCATTTCCGGTGCGGCGCCGCATTCCTAAACAGCTTCTGGGCATGCCCAGAAGCTGTTTAGCAGGGGGATGCGGCGTCGCCCGGAAATGACGAGCGGGGTCGGTGCCGTCGCATTGATTCCTGGGAGCTATGACGTTTAGCTCCCAGGAATCATCGCGAGGCAGGAAGTGACGGGGTGAGCCGCGGCTCCGAGGGAGGAAGCAGTCAGAGGTGAGTATTTATGATCTTCAATAAAAAGGTGAGTAAAGAAAAAAAAATAAAAATAACTATCCAATTCCTTTTCAGGTGATCTCTACCTAGCGGAGGGGCACAAAAAAAAAATCGTTTTTGTGCCCGGAACTCCGCTTTAATAAAGTTTTAGAATCTTTGTTTTAGGTTTTGGTAATTATATATGTACATAGGTATAGTCAGTGCTTTAAGTGGCCCAAAAGAGGTGCCGGTACTCTATTATAGCCTATAAATTGTGTCTCCCCCCCACCCCACATCAGGGTCCCCACAGAGCACCCCCCCCCCCTGGCCTGGGCTGGGACTCCGGAGCAGGGGGACTCACTGGTGGTGACTGGTCTGGCTCTGGAGTGGGAAATATTCTTGGGGGGGGGGCAATTGAGGGTGCAGATGTCCAAAATGAGTGTACTGGTATGCTAAGGTGCATGGAGAGGTGGCGGTATGCTCAAGAGCCATATTTGGAAGTGGCGGTACTGAGTACCAGTGCATACCGGCCCACTTAAAGCACTGGGTATAGTGATATATGCTCACTATATACTGACTATGCAGATTCTGCCTTTAGCCCTGCAGTGCTACACTATTGGTATGTTTTACAGCTTCTTTTCAAAATGTAAGTCAGTGGGGCTGTATCATTGAAAACAATTCACTCACTCTGTGACTTATTGCCACGCCTACCCCTAGCATTGGTGGTCAGGAACTATAGCTGGCTCTGTGTTCTTCACCTATAGCAACCCCCTTTCCCATAAGGCAAGCAGGTCTACCTGTATTTGGTTGCCCCCAGGTCTTGTAAGCAATGCTATAGTGCCTGGCTACCACACCAGGGCAGGCCATGGTAAGCACAGCCAACATTTACTTGCTGTTGGCAGACAGGCAGAGTGGTCCAATGGCAGTCCGGGTTCAGGGAAGGCAATGTTCATAGAATAGTTTGTGTCAAATCTATGGTCAAAAGGCAGACAGAGATCAGACAGTAGTCCAAAGTCCAATCCAAGTTCAATACCAATGAAATACAAATTAGCATGCAGGGTGGGGATCAGGTGGAGGCAAAGGTCAGGGCACAGGAACAAGGCAGGCAAACAAGGAGCTTCAAGTGCGTGTTGCAAGCGCTATCACAAGCATGGCACTGAGGGCTTGGGAGGCTTAAAACAGGTTTGGTCTCCACACAGAGGCTAGGTTGTGTCTACATCAATCACCCTACATGTGGACAGTCAGACAGGGAGAGTGCAGCTCAGCCAAAACCAGGATGCTGGAATGTGACCAGCAGCTGCCATGGAACAGAAGAGTTACAGGCTTCTGACACCTATACCGTATACCAATATTGGAATTGGCACAAATCTACCCTGCCTCTAGAGCATTCGTTCTCCATCAGGGTTCTCTGTAATCCTAGTGTTCCTCCAGAGGTTTATAATGCTTCCTTGAGCAATGAGAAATTTTGGCATAGGTAGCCATTGCCTGGCACCAGTTATCTTTTAATTTATTTGTAAGGACTATTCCTCCCTCTGACCACCAATGTAGGGAGCATTCTTCCTACTGACCACCAATGTAAGGAGCATTCTTCCTACTGACCACCAATGTAAGGAGCATTCTTCCTACTGACCACCAATGTAAGGAGCATTCTTCCTACTGATCACCAATGTAAGAAGCATTCTTCCCACTGATCACCAATGTAAGAAGCATTCTTCCCACTGATCACCAATGTAAGGAGCATTCTTCCCACTGATCACCAATGTAAGTAGCATTCTTCTCGCTGACCACCAATGTAAGGAGCATTCTTCCCACTGACCACCAATGTTAGGAGCATTCTTCCTACTGACCACCAATGTAAGGAGCATTCTTCCCACTGACCACCAATGTTAGGAGCATTCTTCCTACTGACCACCAATGTAAGGAGAATCTTCTTGCTGACCACCAATGAACGGAGCATTCTTCCTACTGATCCCCATGTAAGGAGCATTCTTCCTACTGATCATCACCATGTAAGGAGCATTCTTCCTACTGATCATCACCATGTAAGGAGCATTCTTCTCGCTGACCACCAATGTAAGGGGCATTCTTCTAGCTGACCACCAATGTAAGGAGAATCTTCTCGCTGGCCACCAGTGTAAGGAGCATTCTTCCCAATTTTGTTTATTAAAAGTCTTGCAATCAATAAGCATAAAATCAATATACATAAATAAATATATACATATTTACATGAAAAGGGGGGAAAAAAAATACATAGCAAATTCTGCTCTCAAATAAAGACTGCCTTTACAGCAAAAACAAAACTCACATCATGAAACACATCATTACCGGAAAAAATTATCTTAATAAGACTCACACCACCACACCAGACAACAAACCTGCGAGGTCAAGAAACAAAACCACTCCCATTATGCATGCAGCCCTTCTTCAAAAATGAAGATATTAACTAACAAAAGCTAAGGGCGTGAAAAAAATTGCATAGGAAAAAAGCTTTTCACCCAGAGATGGACAGTTCACCAAAAGCAGGTCTGATATTCCTCCACGCCCTTATCCAGACCGCTCGAGGCTCCCTGCCCTTCTCAAGACCCCGAATCTTCCCAACCTCACCAAGAATATCGTACACCACCACCTCGACAGGGAGGACTTTCTTCCGCAGGGTAATCTGGCACCGTGCATTCCACGTGAAGTAACGGACAACTATACTAACTAGAAAAAGTGTATTCAAATCAAAATCCCAGCGAGTCGGGAATGCCCCGTACACCCGCTCCGCATAACTCATGCGATAGAGAAAGGGGATGCCTAGAGCCCTCCCCACCCTTTTATACACCTCTATGTTAAAGGGACACTGGAGCAAAAAGTGGTCCATAGACTCCACTTTACCAACACACTCCGCTCTAGAACAATCCCGATCATCCACAGGGCGATGCTTCAGGTTCCCTCTCACATAGAGCCTTCCATGGAAAGCGAGCCAGGCTTGATCCCTAAACTTCAAAGGGATTCTTCCTATGTTAATTAAACGCAACCCCTCCCTCATTATGGGGCCTGGGCAATCCCTTAAAGTCAGCGACACACTGAAAGCAGAGCCCAAAATCCTCTTCTCCAGAAGCTTTCTGGGGAGGGACTTGATATCCCCCACTGTCACCTGCCACTGCCTAAGTATTTTCAGACACGGGGCAACATAAGCCGGAAGCTTGCCATGTCGGACTCTCAGACTTTTCACTGGCCCGCCATCTTCCCAGCATCGCAGAAAAGGCCTAAACCAAGATTGAAAAATACCCACCCATCCCGGCGGGGTCTCTGCTAACATATTACCAAGATTATACTTTAAAAAAAGCAGAGAAAAGAAAACTATAGGGTTGACCATTCCTAGACCACCCTCCCGCCTGGACAGGTAAGTTACATTGCGTTTGATCAGGTTCAGCCTATTTCCCCATAAAAGTTGGAAAAGGCAGCTGTACACCCTTGCATAGAGAGATTCCGGCAAGATACAGACAAAGCTGACATATAAAGAGATTGGGATCAGGTAAGTTTTAATCAAGTCAACCCTTTCCCTCAAGGAAAGTTTCCATTTCTTCCAGCTTGCCACCTTGGCATTGGCATTCAACAACCTGCTTTCCCAATTTCGATGACCATAGTCACCAGGACCAAATTTGATGCCCAACACTTTAATTTCCTGCTGGGGCTCTGGGAAGGCATCCGGAAGTTCGAAGCTTTCACCCTCCTCACCCATCCAGAAAACTTCACTCTTTTCATGATTGATTTTAGAGCCAGAAGCCTCAGTGTACTGCTCTATCACAGAGACCACCTCCTGCGCCTCCTCCATCCCAGAGATAATAACAGACACATCATCGGCATAGGCCACGACCTTCAAAGGCGGCACACCAGCAATGCCCAAAGGCACCCCACACAACGATCCACTCTCTAACCTTCTTATGAAGGGGTCGATTGCGAATACATATAGCAGGGGGCTCAAAGGACACCCCTGGCGCACACCAGAGCCAACCTCAAAAGGCCGTCCAACCCAACCATTAACAAGTGGGAAGCTCTCAGCCCCTTTATATAATGTTTTCAGCCAATCAATAAACCTCCCCTGCAGGCCGTATCTACCAAGTAGCAAATACAGGTACTCATGATTGACTCGATCAAAAGCCTTCTCCTGATCCAATGCCAGCAAGTACTTTCTCCATCCAGCAGCCCTGCATCGCTCCAAAGCCTCCCGGACAGCTAAAATTGCTGAAAAGGTACTTCTGCCCTGGACCGAGCAGTGCTGATGATTGGACAACAAATCGCCTGCTACTGACGACAAGCGCCAAAAAAGAATCTTCGCCAAGATCTTTCTATCAACATTGAGAAGACTGATGGGGCGCCAGTTCTCAATTATTGAGGGGTCTTTACCTTTTGACAGAAGAATCACAGCGGATTGCCTCATGGAGGGAGGGAGAGAACCCTCTTCTAAACAGCTGTTATAAACCTCCGCTAAAAAGGGAGCCAGAATGGACTTAAAACACTTGTAAAATTCAGCTGTCAACCCATCTGGCCCAGGCGACTTTTTGGTAGCCAGCTTCTCTATAGCACGAACTACCTCATCCGCTGAAATTGGTTCTGTCAAATCCATCAAAGGCAATGTATCATTTCCCAATCCTGGAGTAGAATCCAGAAAGCTTTCCATCCTGTCCCGACTAAGGTCCTTTCTTCCCAGAAGGTCTGCGTAATATGACCTGAAGATCTCCAGGATCCCTGATCTGGACTTCACCAGGGAACCCGTACTATCCCTCAGACCTATGACTGTCTTAACTGCTATGCCTTGCTTACAGTTCTGGTAAGGATCAGGCGAGTGATATTTCCCGTAATCTCTCTCCAGAACCAAGGAGGCATGCCAGTCGTATTGACACTTCCTAAGAAGAAGCTTTACCTCCGAGATCTCCCCTGGATCTCCTCCATACGAGACAAGACGATCAAGCTTCCTCCGCAAATGCTGGTAGGCAATATACATACCAAGCTGCTTCTTCTTACTTATGGCCTTGAAAAGTCCAATCGCCCTTTGTTTCACAAGCTCCCACCACTCTGACTTACTGCTGCAAAAGTCCAGAATAGAAACCTGTGCCTGAAAAAAATCCTCAAAGGATTGTCTTACCTCTACATCTTCCAGGAGAGCCGAATTCAGTTTCCAGGTACCCCTTCCCCTGGGTGGAGTGTCCGAGGCATTCAGAGTCACAGACAGCATACAGTGGTCAGAGAACTCCACCGCCCTCAACTCAGGAGCCGAGAAAGCAGAGTTCTCCTTTAAAAAAAACCTGTCTATCCTACTCTGACTATTCCCTCTCTGAAATGTGAATCCTGTGCTGCCAGGGCAGTGCTTAATGTGCACATCTACCAGGCCTGCTTGTCTAACCATATCTCTAAGAAAAACGCTATCATAACCCAGCCTGTCTATGGAGACCCTCCTGTCTTCAGGCCTAATTATGGTGTTAAAGTCACCTCCAAAGACAACCTGCTGGGATGTAAAAAGGAAGGGCTTGATCTTTGTGAAGAGGCATTTCCTGTCCCATTTTGACTGCGGTCCATAGATATTGATCAGGCGCAGGTCCTGCCCCCTAACAGAGACGTCTAAGACCATGCATCTCCCCATTTCTACCTCAATTATCCGCCGGCACGTTACCATATCGGTTTTAAAAAGAACCGCAACTCCGCTGCAAGGCTCAGCCGCAAGAGACCAAAAGGAGGGACCGCATCTCCACTCCCTTTTTGCTAGATGGACATCGGCCAAAGTATTGAGCCAGGTCTCTTGCAAAAATAAAATCTCAGCATCAAACTCACTGAGCAAAAATAAGGCAATATCACGAGCTCTTGCAGATTTCACGCTGGCGACATTAATGGTCGCCACCTTTATCAGAGCGGGCACTGCCATCAGGATGATTGGGGTAGTCGTTTCTTAACCTCCACCACACTCTCATCACCCGAAACAGCTCTCTTTACACTATGTGACTCCCCCTCATCCATAGATGAAATGGATAAATCGGATACTAACTCCTCCCCTGATAACACAGAAAATGAGTTGCCAAGAGGAACCTCTCCTGGCTCTAACTGTAAGGAGGAAACAACCGCTTTACTGGTTTTCCTCTTTCTTCCTCCTTGTCCTCTCCCACCCCTCATCATCCGAATCCTCCACAACAGAGGGTGAGACATGGGACATGGACACCCCTCCCTCAACCCCATCGACCCCACCACCATCCAGCACCCCTGCACCCTCTTGGCCGCGTTTGCGGTGTCGAGAGACAGGGACTGGAGGTGGAGTAGGCCGAGGGGGAAGATCCACTATACCCGCCCCCCCAGCAGCTTCCGCTAGTCTGGAGGATCTACGCACAGTAGATGTAGGAACAACCACAGGAGGGACAGACTCAGGGACCACATCACCAGGGGAAACAAAATCTGACACAACAGACACAGGAAGGACAGACTCAGGGACCACCTCACTAGGGGAAACAGAATCTGACACAACAGACACAGGAGGGGCAGCAACAATTTCCTCTCTAACTTCAGCTGCTTCATCTTCTTTATCAAGCCTCTGCAGCTCAGTCTCCAATCCTGGCAAGTTATGCAGTGCCTCTGGGCACTGGCTATATGGATGACCCAGCTGCTGGCACAAATTGCACCGAATCTGGGTGCATTCTCTGGCCAAATGGCCTAAATCATGGCACAGTGAGCACTTCTTGTGGGTGCAGGACGATGCAAAGTGGCCTTTATCACCACATTTATTACACACCTTAGGCTGACCTTGGTAGAAAATGGTCAGCCTATCCCTACCCAGAAAGGCTGAGCAGGGAAGGTGCTGAACTACATCGCCCAGCACCCCCAATTTTAGTGACACTGTCCAGGCCCCTGTCCATATCCCATGCTCATCAAGGACCTTCCGCAGTGGAGTGAGGACCTCGCCATATCGGCGTAGCCATACTAATAAATCAGCCTCTGGTATGGATTCGTTACGCACCAAAATGGTCACTGACTTTATCAGAGGCTGCCTTGAGATCACTTTTGGCACCAAATCACTCCACTGCTGAAGGCCCTTGCACCTCCTATATCTCTCCCAGAAGAGATTCAAACTTTCAGGTTTTACAAACGACAAATCAAATTCATAACTCCCCACCGGGCAAATTAAAGCAAAAATATCACAAGCTTTAAACCCCATATCCAAAATCAACTCAGCCACCCTCCCCCTTACTGGTGGAGTTCCATCCCCCACCCACCTCAACTGTACCACATTCCTCCTCCTATACCCACCAAACCTCCCTGAATTTTGACTAATAACAGAATCCCCACCACCCACCCTGGTGCGACTCCCCAAAGCTGAAGCATAGCTTCCAACATTCCTCCCAGCAGAAAATCCATCAGTTTTTTTTTAATTATCTGACACACACTTAGCAGATAACGATTGCACAGATTCGGGATTGATCTGTGCAATCGAATCTTTCCTCTGCTGAGCAGGAGGAGAAATTTCATTTTTATTTTTCCCCTTCACCACCACCCACCACATTCATTGCTTTAACATTAATGTCATTTTTTATACTTGCTGGGATGTTTATTATTCCTGTTGTCTTCACAGCAGAATCCATAGCTGCTGCTGCACTGGTAAGAGTTTCAGCGGTCATCCTCTCTTCCACTGGGACAGAGTTTTCAGTTGTAGAAACAGAATCCTGTTTTAACACAGCAGCAGGTAAAGCATTGCAGGATATTTCCATTGCTACTTCCATTCCTCTCGCAGCACCATGTTGATCCCCTCCCCCACTAGCAATCAGCTGGTCAATCAGCCCTGGAACACTGGGAAACTCAGCTGAAGCAAACTCTATGGAGTTTGCAGCCATTTTGCTTGCAGAGGGACTACTGGTCTCAGCAGGAGCAGAAAAATCCATGCCTGGGGTGTTAGATGCAGGTCCATCCACCTTTCTTTCACAATCTGGTGATTCTGTCAGGGATTTACCCTGCATGTCTGCACCGGATTTATCCTCAGCAGTAACTCCAATATGCAGTTCCTTCTCACCTGGGACACCATCCACTACAGCAGGTGGGGCAGACATGCTGGAAGGCAACATGGTATACTGGGATTTCTCCACCAGTACTGGCTTTGCTGGTTTGAATCTCCTCTGCCCATCCTCAGGGATTTCTGATGGATCATCAGAAAAGACAAACTTGTCTGCTTTCAGGGGTGACTTCATCTCCTGGATAAATGTCAGGGATCCATGTCCACTCTCAACCCCCTGGCTGGTTACCGCTGGCGATTCCCAGTCCTGATATGGGGGGAGAGGTGCAGAGGCAGATGGAGCCGGGTCATCCATTAACGGAGGCTGCTGATCCACAGATGCTGATGCTTGGCTGACAAATCGCCTCTCATTGTCAAATTTTTCTTTAAATGCTCCACTTCTGTCTTTCAGCCTTTCCAATAATAAAGATTGTTCCTTTACCTTTTCTTCCAATTCCTGTAACTCAGGCTTCATGGCTGTGCGATTTTTACTCCAGGCCTGGAAATACTTGGTTTTGAAGGATTTGTGTTCAGGCTTCAAAACTTTAAGTTTTTCTTCCGCTCTCCCAATCGCCCTAAAACGATTGATAACCTTCTGGCTGAAGACATCCGCATTCTCACCAGGGCCTGGACCCACAGACAGGTCCTCCACCTCCTCCTCACTAGGCCCCGTGTCATCAGGGGGATCCCTCCCAGGGCCTCCCCCAGGATCAGGCATTGTTCCTGGGCCAAGCTAGCAAGCAAGGCCCAGGCTTGAAAATGGCTGGTTCTCTGAGAGAGCTCTTTGGGTGTGTCCTCCTCCTTCTTCCCACTGACCACCAATGTAAGGAGCATTCTTTCCATTGACCTTTAATTTACTGGAACAAAAACTGAAATTGAAGCTTCAAAACACTGCTAAGAGGTCCAGATACAACTTGGATAACTGGACCTTTATTGTTATTTCTTCCAGGTGAATACAAGCCCAGGCCTTGTTAGCAGCTGCAAAGAAAATGGCCTCTTCCCCCACCTATAACTGGCCTTCATAGCAAAGAACACATGGAAGGGCAACGCACATGAGACAAACAAAAATAAAATTCCCAGTTCAATTTGCTAACCAGTTTGTTTACCAACCAAATTAACCTGTCTAACAGTTTGTGTGAAAACAGGGGTTTAGTTAGCACTCATTTGCAAACGAATGTGAAAGCTGCAGGGCCACTTCACGGCACCCTGTATTACCTGCAGTCCTAACTCTAGTGAATTTATGAGAGTCTTCACAGTGGAAGCACATGCATTCTAATGGATAGATAGGGGGCAGGTGGGCCTGGAGGTGGCCCATCCCTCCTGAAAGGTATTTGGGGGCATAATGAAAGCCCAGCCAATGGTATTACAGCAAAGGCATCCAGTATGTCCACACATCAGTATACATCAACAACAAAAAAAATGGCCTCTGCCCCCACCTAAAACTGGCCTTCGTAGCAAAGAACACATGGAAGGGCAACGCACATGAGACAAACAAAAATAAAATTCCCAGTTCAATTTGCTAACCAGTTTGCTTACCAATACCATTGGCTGGGCTTCCATTATGCCCCCAAGTACCTTTCAGGAGGGATGGGCCACCTGCAGGCTCACCTGCCCCCTATCTATCAATTAGCTTGCATGTGCTTCCACTGTGAAGACTCTCATAAATTTCCTAGAGATAGGACTGCAGGTAATACAGGGTGCAGTGGAGTGGCCCTGCAGCTTACACATGCATTTGCAAATGCGTGCTAACTAAACCCCTGTTTTGACGCAAACTGTTAGACAGGTTAATTTGGTTGGTAAGCAAACTGGTTAGCAAATTGAACTGGGATTTTTATTTTTGTTTGTCTCTTGTTAGCAGCTGGTTTTGCAGCCAAAAACTCCAGTTTACGTCTAGTCCATTTGCATATAAGGGGCACTTTTTCACTGACCATTCACTGATCATCATTTCAGCACTGACCACCAATGTAAAGAATTTGTATAACCTTTACTGTCTTTATATTCTGAACATTTTTATTATTTGAATAATATCAATATTAATACTGAAAAAAAATGTTGTATAGAGTAGCCCTGGGTGACAAATACACTAAATATGCAACTTTCCTTTTTTCTTTATTTAATTTTATACCTCAGCGTACTGTACCATGAGATATAGATATTTCTACTAATCATTTGCAGGAGTTCCCTGAGACCTAAAAGTTATTTCACTGGTTCCTGTGAAGGCTGTTTGAAGGCTGCTCTAGAGTCTAATCTGTAAACCTCTTTTTTATGCAATAACACATTTATGGAAGAGCAAGCCTGTAAAAAGATGAAGGTAAATTCAAAATCACTTTTAGGCAAGCATTGCAGTAATAACACATAGGGATTGATTTACTAAAACTGGAGAGTTCAAAATCTGGTGCAGCTGTGCATGGTACCCAATCAGGGTCTAACTTTATCTTGAGCAATTACACTTTGACAAATAATCCTGGAAGCTTCACCAGATTTTGCACTCTCCAGTTTTAGTAAAACAACCCCATACTATGTACTGACTGTAAATACACTAGAATCCCTATCCCTGTCAAGAAAAAAAAATCTCCTAACTACTGTGGGTGTCACTCAGGGGAGGGCTGGGCCAGTGGGGAGAGGGGCAATTGCCCCCTGGGCCGTTTTTATGCCCCGTAAAAAAGGCTGCACCGCTTCTGCCACAGACATGCCTAAAAGATTCCTGGTGGAGAGAAGTAAAAAGTCCCTACCGCTGACCTACTGAGTGGGGGTTGAAGACAAGGACAGAGCGCAGGCCCCCCCAGCATGGATGGTGTAAACTGTGTCCGAACAGAGGCCGGTTCCATGCCCCACTGGAGACTCTTCTGCCCCGGCCAGCCCCAACCAAGCTGTCGCAGCTCCCCCCAACCTCCCCCTGCTGGACAGGTCGGGAAGTGGGGATTCAGCCGGTAAGTAGAGAGTATCTGGAGCAGGGCTTCAGCTTGGAATGTGGGTCAGGAGGAGAATTAGGAGAGTGGGAGGGGGGTGAGGGAGAGTGGGGGGGGGGGCACATCGCTACACCATGGGCCTCTGGTTTGTACTTGCCCCCTGGGCCGAAAGTTGCCAGTCTGCCCCTGGTGTCACTGTGCTACATAGTGTATAACCAGGTGACTCCAGTGGTCTTGTTCTTCTTTACATGTTCTCTACACAGGGGATCCACCAATGCATAGATCATCCATACCTAACAGAAAAAACTGAATACATGACAGGAGGCAAGAGCAATGGAAATGAGTATAGAAGCAGATGTCCTGGCCTAGTGCAACAACACTGCTCCTCCCTAGATACTGTACAACGGTGGTCATCAACCCTGGTCCTCAGGGCCCACTAACAGTCCAGGTTTGCAAGATAACTGAAATACATCCCAGACGATCTCATTTGCTGCTCAGTGATTGCAGTACTCTAGTCTGCATCTCCCCAAGGTAATACTTAAAATCTGGCCTGTTAGTGGGCCCTGAGGACCGGAGTTGAGGACCACTGCTGTACAATATAATGAGTGAGGATTATCACCCTAGGACAGGAAGTGTGTTCATGGCAGGATCACCGTGTGAAACTATAGGGGGAAAAAAGCCTGAAAATAAAACCAATGCAGCCACCAAATATAAGAGCTAACAGGCTGCAATTTATTGCATATTTGTTCTTGGATTCAAATACTTTTTAAACAAGAACCCTGAATGTCGTCATGTGCATGTTTCTCAGTTTCTATTTACATTTCTTTCCACCCTATCCTATTTCTTATCTTACTCTCTTGAAACCCATCTCATCATGCCTCTGCTATTGGATTTGGGCTCCATTCTCTGCTGGGCTTTTGATTAGGAGAAAGCTTTTCGTTCTGACGTATTGATTGGCTGATTTATCTAATTTTCTGCTAA
Organism: Pelophylax lessonae; assembly: GCF_965119305.1. Taxonomy (NCBI): domain Eukaryota; kingdom Metazoa; phylum Chordata; class Amphibia; order Anura; family Ranidae; genus Pelophylax; species Pelophylax lessonae. The sequence goes on along the minus strand of NC_138779.1, from coordinate 186,553,461 downwards.
GAAAGCTTGATCGTTCCATCTAACAGCTCCAAGAAGTATGTTCCTCCCTCCAGTCCAATGTCTTCTGTAAGCTGAAAGGAGCATATTCAATAAAACATAGCATAGAGCAGGAAGGAAGAGTGACCAGTGGTAACCAATGTATGATGTGTGTGATAGCGCTGGACAAATAGACGTGAGCAGTGGCGGCTGGTGTTTAAAATCTTCGGGGGGGGGGGGGGGGCGCAAACAGAAAAATGTAATAGGCATTGCTTCGCAGCAAAAAACACGGTAAAAAATTGCGTGACTTTGAGGTGCCTTGCAAAAGTATTCATAGTCACCCCTTGAAATAATCCACATTTTGTCATGTTAACTTACAACCAAAAACGTAAATGTATTTTATGTCATAGACTGGCACATAATTGTAAGGTGGAAGGAAAATTATAAATGGCTGATTCTGGGCAGTGTGGCCCGCCCCCCCCCTCCATACTGATCCTGATCAGTCCCCAGTGCCCCCCCCCCAATACTGATTCTGGGCAGTGCCCCCCCCGTACTGATCCTGGCCAGTCCCTAGTGCCCCCCCATACTAATCCTGGTCAGTCCCCAGTGTATCCCCCTCCATACTGATTCTGGGCAGTGTCCCCCCTCCCATACTGATCCTGGTCAGTCCCCAGTGTATTCCCCCCATACTGATTCTGGGCAGTGTCTCCTCCCCCCCAATGCTGATTTTGGGCAGTGTCCCCCCCTCCCATACTGATCCTGGTCTGTCCCCAGTGTATCCCCCCCCCCATACTGATTCTGGGCAGTGTCCCCCCATATTGATCCTGATCAGAGAAGAGAGCTTGGTTCTCAGTGTAGAGCCGCCGGGGCACTGATGCAGCATTGGATCAATGCTGCATCAAGCTCGGTGAGTATGAATCTGTAAAATCTTAGATTTACATTTCACAAAAGGAGCAAAACAAGAACCGAGGTCCTGTCCAACCCACTCAGCGCTTATGTAATATGCAGTACCAATTTATAATGGCAAAAGCCACCTGTGAACAAGGCAAGATAATGGATCTCAAGAGCCAATATTCATACAAAGCTGCTGCTATATTAATTATAGTATCTAGAAAAGGTGCGTACATAAACAAAAGCCCATATATGCACTAGCAGCGCTAAACAGTCCTTATATCAAGGGCGGCGTATATATAGCTAAATTGATTGCAAGTAGATCTTAATCAATATTATTCATATGAGTTCATAAAAGCTGGTCATGCAAAAAATCAGATTTACATACTTCTCTTTTAAAGATTCACTTCCGTGAAACCATGGCAATGCATTTTGTTCATAGGACATCCCAGATTTTTTTTTTTTAAATAATGTAATTTATATTAAAGGTTTCACAAGATAACATAGACACAGTTCTGGCAAGGTATGCACAATATGCATACATAGTACATAGTCTCTAAGTTCAATCAGATGGTCCAGTACTAGTTGGCCAACGTGAGGAGGGTTCCTGCTGTCCTTATAAAGTTTATGTTGATTCGTCTTGGGGTGGGGTGAAATACCTAGGGTGTGGATAGTCTGTGAAAATATCAGTACAGTCTCAGGAACTATCAGAATAGTACATAGACACAGTTTGTTATCAGAGACAGATTTTTAAACCCAACTACAGTCAACCTGAGTATATGGAGAAAACGGGTAGAGAGAAATAAAGAGAACAGAGATAAACACAGGTGTGGAGGAAAGTTGAGTGGTTGGGTAATAGGGTGGGGTAAAGTTGCCCAATGTAAAGCTGGCCATGCAACAAAAGTTATTACAGAAATTCCTAAAAAATCATTCATCAGAGCATTATATCTTGCAAATGAGTCAACTAATTTTGTTTGAAAGCCCCTAAACTTTCATCCAGACCTGTGATTAGAGTGGAATCCCAGACACGTCCAAGACTGAAAGTAATGGGAAATCTCTCCAATGGGGATAAAGACAAAAGAAATAATACATTTTTAATAAAGGGGAGAAAGTATAAAAGCTCTGAAAATATTTTTTCGTTGTCTGCACCTTCATACTGTATCCCTGTGACAGCCAATCCCCATTTCTTGTATTGGCTACAAAGAGGGGGGAAGGGCGGGACTTTGAATGAGACGTCCGGTGGGATTTGCCGTGCGTCTCCATCCCTAAATTCAATTCAAAATAGAAAAGGTTCGGGACTTTATATGAGAGACATGACATGACAGGGTTGATATAATGAAAAATCACATTTATTAATACATGCAACAAAGGAATACAAAAGATGTGTATTACAAACATATAAAATGGATGGTGTAAATAGGATAATAAAATCAGGCAATACATCCCCAAACCAGGTTCCAAAGAACCAACATAGCAAATGGGACAATAATGGTATATATGGATATGAGTATAAATAGATATCATGACATTCAATGACTGACGCGTTTCGTGGGCTTCGCCACTTCTTCAGAGTCGATGCATGATCCATGTCTAAAAAAATAAATAGATATAGGCGTATATAGACATTGCATAAAATGATGATGGTAAATGGAAAATGGAGAGGGGAAGGGGGGGGGGGGAAGGGGGAACAAGTCCCCACATTCCCAGAACTTACATAATAGCTGAGGCTGTAACCATTGCTGGAGGTGGGGGCCTGGACCCAAAAACGCCTCCCACGGGAGCTGAGGGCGCATGAGGTGCGGCGGGCAGGGCGAAGGATGTCACACACCAAAGGAATGTGAGAAGAGGTGATATAAATAATGCTGAGTAGCCACATAGAAATATCTATAAATGGTAAGTAAAAAATTTTTTTGGATATTAAAGTATAATAATATGGTATAGAGTATAAAAAATATATACATCATGCTACTTGCATAGTAAAGAGGTGAAAAGGATAAATAAGGGATGAAGAAACCAGCATATTAGAAGTGAATTGTGAATAGAGAATGAAGCATTGACCCCAAGGCTGAGAAGGAAAAATGCAAAAAAAAAAAAAAAAAAAAATTTTTTACTTACCATTTATAGATATTTCTATGTGGCTACTCAGCATTATTTATATCACCTCTTCTCACATTCCTTTGGTGTGTGACATCCTTCGCCCTGCCCGCCGCACCTCATGCGCCCTCAGCTCCCGTGGGAGGCGTTTTTGGGTCCAGGCCCCCACCTCCAGCAATGGTTACAGCCTCAGCTATTATGTAAGTTCTGGGAATGTGGGGACTTGTTCCCCCTTCCCCCCCCCCCCTTCCCCTCTCCATTTTCCATTTACCATCATCATTTCATGCAATGTCTATATACGCCTATATCTATTTATTTTTATAGACATGGATCATGCATCGACTCTGAAGAAGTGGCGAAGCCCACGAAACGCGTCAGTCATTGAATGTCATGATATCTATTTATACTCATATCCATATATACCATTATTGTCCCATTTGCTATGTTGGTTCTTTGGAACCTGGTTTGGGGATGTATTGCCTGATTTTATTATCCTATTTACACCATCCATTTTATATGTTTGTAATACACATCTTTTGTATTCCTTTGTTGCATGTATTAATAAATGTGATTTTTCATTATATCAACCCTGTCATGTCATGTCTCTCATATAAAGTCCCGAACCTTTTCTATTTTGAATTGAATTTAGGGATGGAGACGCACGGCAAATCCCACCGGACGTCTCATTCAAAGTCCCGCCCTTCCCCCCTCTTTGTAGCCGAATTTAGGGATGGAGAGACATGACTTAAAACGACAGGGCTACTTTAGATTTTTTCAATCTGTATTGACTGCATGCGATGGCTCATACCCCTTTAGCCCAATATGCTATGTCAATCTAGATGCCCTCCGGACCAGTTGGGGGCTCTGTGATATTTGTTTACATCTATCTAGCCTGATTTATATTTATTATGTTATCACATATACTTGCATTCAATGGATACCTAGTGGACAATCATCTGTTCACTAATTATCTACCTTTATTAGCAATACTGCATAGCTAGTTCTGCCACTGCTGGGTGGTTGATTGTGGCGGTTCCCTACCCTCTCTGGGAGCTGCGATGTGTTACGGGCGCCCTCCCCTTCTCCCTACGCTCCTATGAGCACGGGGGATCGGGTGGGCGGCTCCGCTACACATCGGCGTCACGTTCTGCATTGACGTGTGACGTCATTTTGGCGCCAACACGCCGACGGCGGCTTGTCCATCTTGTGCATAAGAGGGCGACCGCTGGACGGTTTGGCAGTATGCCTGCCGTCCTCGCGGCCCCTATCTATGCAATCTCGTGACGTTGGGCGTTTCAGGGTCGGCGGACCTTGGCGAATCTGGAGCACACTCGCATTTCCATCGGGTATTCACTTTTGGGCTATATGCAATTTCTTGCAACACTTCTTTATTTTGCACATTTCTTTTCCCCTTCAGCTAACACTGCGTTGGTTACCCTTGAGGCACCATGGTCATTGGTCACACCTGACCTTATCTATTCACTTTTTTATCATATTCATGTCTTGTTCACTTCACTACTTCACCTGCATTTTTCCTTCTCAGCCTTGGGGTCAATGCTTCATTCTCTATTCACAATTCACTTCTAATATGCTGGTTTCCCGTGGGAGGCGTTTTTGGGTCCAGGCCCCCACCTCCAGCAATGGTTACAGCCTCAGCTATTATGTAAGTTCTGGGAATGTGGGGACTTGTTCCCCCTTTCCCCCCCCCCCCTTCCCCTCTCCATTTTCCATTTACCATCATCATTTTATGCAATGTCTATATACGCCTATATCTATTTATTTTTTTAGACATGGATCATGCATCGACTCTGAAGAAGTGGCGAAGCCCACGAAACGCGTCAGTCATTGAATGTCATGATATCTATTTATACTCATATCCATATATACCATTATTGTCCCATTTGCTATGTTGGTTCTTTGGAACCTGGTTTGGGGATGTATTGCCTGATTTTATTATCCTATTTACACCATCCATTTTATATGTTTGTAATACACATCTTTTGTATTCCTTTGTTGCATGTATTAATAAATGTGATTTTTCATTATATCAACCCTGTCATGTCATGTCTCTCATATAAAGTCCCGAACCTTTTCCATTTCTTGTATTGATACCATTGGGACAGTTTGTGAGGATGTGAAAACTCCCTAAATGTCATCACAAACAGAAATTCACCTAATTTTAATGCTATCCAAAATGAAAAAAATGTTGGGCTTTAAAAATAAAATAGTAGCCAAGGCGATGCCCAAAAAAAGCTGCTCCAACTGCAATACTCACCTCCAATCCAACGCTGTCTTTGCAGTGCTTCATCAAGGACTGTCCAGCATTGCAGAGGTAATGGAAAGGAAAATTGCATTACATGATAGGTTTTAAAAAGTCTGGAAAAGGTAAATATAAAAAAAAAATTAGGAATAACTTTTTGCTGGGAAATGGGGGGTGATATCCAAAGGGTGGAGGATGACCTTGGTGTTTGGAGTTTTGGAGCTCTTACTTAACCACTTTACCACCGGAGGATTTTGCTGTCTTACGTCCAGGCCCCTTTTGCGATTCGGCACTCTGCGAATTTAACTGACAATTGCGCGGTCGTGCGACGCCGTACCCAAACAAAATGTACGACTTTTTTTTCCCCACAAACAGAGCTTTCTTTTGGTGGTATTTGATCACCTGTGCGATTTTTACTTTTTGCGCTATAAACAAAAAAAGAGCGTAAATTTTTCAAAAATAACAATATTTTTCACATTTTTTTATATGAAATTCCCCCCAAAAAAATGTAAAAATCAAAATTTTTTTAAGTTTTTGGCCAATTTGTTTTCTGCTACCTATGTTTGGTAAAAAAAATCGCAATAAGCGTATTTTGATTGGTTTGCCCAAAAGTTATTGCGTGTACTAACTAAGGGAAAGATTTCTGTCATTTTTGGTGTTTTTTTTTTTAACGAGTAATGGCGGCGATCTGCAATTTATTTTGCGGGACTGCGACATTGCGGCGGACAGATTGGACCCTTGACTGACATTTTTGACACTTTTGGGGGTACTAGTGACATTTCTACAGTAATCAGTGCTATAAATATGCACTGTTACTGTAAAAATGACACTGGCAGGGAAGGGGTTAATTTTATTGTAGAGGTTAGGGGTTAATGTATGCCTGGTGCTTACTAATGTGTGTGGGGGGAGGGGACTGTGTGACACAGGGACAGATCGCATGTTCAGCTATGCTGAACCCTGCAATCTGTCACTGTTTGTCACTTAGGAGATCCGCTCGCTTTGTTTACACAAGCGGGTGGATCTCCAGACTCGATTCCCCGACGATCGGGGAAGAGCATCGGTGATCACCGCCGCTCCTCCCCTGGCCCGACTCCCGCTGTGGCTGAAAACAGCGGGAGCGAGCCTCTGGCGGTGCGCAAGCGCCGCCCACAAGGGGAGTAGTCCAGCGACGTAGGTCTACGTCGCTGGACGGAATCGAGCCACTTTGCCGTAGTACAGTCCCAGTGACTGGTCGGCAAGTGGTTAAGAACAAAGAAGAACTCAAAGAACAAGGCACATGCTGAACCAGTGATATAAGATGTGTATTTTGCTTGACACAAACCTTTTTATTCAATCCCTAGTTAGCCTTACATTAGGCTCCCCAGATACATAGATACCTCTTTAATCTCACCTCCCTAGCTAAATCCACAAAAAAATATATGATGTGCATTGTATATATATATACAGTATGTATAATAGCACAGCCTGGTACTCTTTCTCAGCTTATATAAACACAACACTCAAGGCAATTAATTATGCCAACTAGCTAACAAGTGCAAGAGCAGATAAATAGTAACAAAGGTCCATCTCTCTAATCATTTAAAACAGAACTGACATGTCTTTGGAAGGAGAGAAAAGCAGAACCTTGTTCACAAATGTAGTTGTCAGTTCTTTTTCAGAATATAGTAACAAAAATATTACCGCAGCAATAAGTGAACATTTCCATTCCTAAAGCAAATAAATATAATGGTATATGTTCTCCATTATCAAGATACCACTTCCTAAGTTGTCTAAAAGCAGTATCGTTACTAGCATGTCAATTCTGACTTTTTATTAAAAGTCAATAGCTAAGCCCCATCTCTGTTCCTATATTAGAGCCAGAACAAGGGGGTGTGGTGCTCTCACCACATGCATGTTTCAGATCCTCAGTGGGCTACTAGCGGACTGCATCCCCCCTTCTACCAGGCTGCAGCTTTCTGTCTGCTCTCACAACTACTGCTGTCACACCATGCTACAAAACACCCCCCTCCTCCTCACCCCATTATACAGCAGCTGATGCAAAAATACACACAATGGCCCATCTACCCTAGAAAGCATATGGCCCCACATGCACACGCAGCACCCTCTAGTGTTAGAATTTAGTGCAGGGCAATTTAAAGTAGGTAAAATATAGTTTGGCTCAGAGCTAAGTCTGAGCCATGGGATCTGGATCAGGGTTCAGTAAGGTTCAGGGCTGGATGACTCATCCTGGCAGCTCTCTGGTACCTTCCCCTGGTCTAGAAGGTTGGAGAATCTTCTAGAGTTAGTGGGTGGAGGTTAGAAGGAGCTTCCTTGAATATTTATGGAGCCTCAGCCATTCCTCAGAGGTAGGCTGGCAGGAGGCTGAGAGCATGCCATGGGCCATGCCAGCAGGGGCAATCAGATGGAAGATGGAGACACAGTGTTGAGGAGGCTATCAGTAGCCCGCGGGGGTACCCCCTAGTCCCCCTAGTCCTTGGGGGCTGGAAGGATCCTTCTATAACGCACAGGAGGAGGCTTCCCTGGAGGCACGGAAGCAAGAGAGGACAGAGAAAGTAGCAACACTGTTGGGGACAAACAAGGGGGGAGACTACCACATGTAGCCAGCCTCCCTGAAGACAGCGGTGTGCTTTAGTCTTCATTCCTTCCCTGAGAGGTCTCCTGAGAGTCTGCCAAGTGGGCTGTTGAAGACACAGCCATGTGGGCTGATGAAAAGTCAGTCGGAAGGACTGGTGTAGAGAGTTAGCCTGGAGGGCTTTACATTGTGCTACACAAAAAGGAGCTCTGAGTTCCTGCCTGTAAAGGGCAATTGCTAATCTGACTGGGAATCTGTCAGGTAAATCAATCAAGTGATTCAAATGAAACAAGCGTCTGCAGGAGGCAAGTTAAGGAGACTGTATATAGACTGTATATAGGAAGATGTCCCTGAAGTTTTGCTGAAGTCAAGTGGGCATCCCATAACCTCCCATCCCCATTCAAGTTATTAACCCTCGATAAATAACAAAAACAAAGTCACAACTGTTCTCTGACTCTGGGTGCTTGCAAAAATTTGGTGTGGGGGTTCCAAGTTTATCAGCAGTCCCTATGGGGTGTGCTAAACACAGTATTCACTTCATACTAGCTTTGGACAGGAGGGGAATGGGTGCGCCAGAGCACGCAGGGAGGTATGCCAAATTACATCATGCATTCCCAGTGGGGCGGTGCAGTTCCAAATTTTCACCCTGGTCATTGGGTGAGCCTGTCCCAGCATTGCTCTATACAGACCCTCCAGCCATTCACATATGGCTAGCAGGGAGCAGTGACAAATAACCATAACAGGAAGAGCTGTGGTGTCCTTGATGTTCCTGCTGTGATAGGGACAATGTGGCTTCACTTTCTCTATGTTTTAGGAGAGACTAGATAGCAGCACCCAACTGAGAAATAATGGCAACTCGGACTAAAGACTGGTGTAGGGTCTTCCTTCACCTACTATGCACATTCAGTAAGATGAATAGTTGATGCTTGGCAATGTTTCGTTAAACAATGTAAAAAAGAGGATTACTCCAACACTTAGGGCTGCTTCACCTGGGCATCTGGTATCAGAGCCCACCAAATGCCCCATGCCCCAAGCCCCATATGTTTATTTAGTCTTAACATACATTTGTGATGCATCCAGCAAGTACTTAGTGGGCTTTTTCATGCCTGTCTCAGCTAGTTATGTTTACCATAGCCTCCACAATTGAAAGCAGCTAAAACACTTCCCAAATGCTATACAGGCACTAAGAAGCATTTTAGAAGCACTCCTATTGTTTTCTATTACAGGAAATTACCATAGGGCTGTTATTAGTGTCCATGTGGATAGAACCTTAGCACACAGTATAGCCATAAATGTGTATAAAACAGCACTATGAATCAGGTCACTCTACCTTATGGAACCACTGATATAAAAACCTGATTTATACTCAACCACCCAACATAACAGGTATTGTGTATGAATATAACCAATACTCACTGGGCTGCAAAAAAATTATTCTTTAATAATTCAAAAAAATCACAGGACAAAGAGTCTGTGCAAAAAGGCAAATCATTAAAATGGTACCAAAACTCACATCACACATACCTAAAAACATACACTCAACCACCCCTAGTACTCCATATATGCCAGTGGGCCCATATGCATAAATGTGAGCCTTTTGAGCCTGCGCTGCCCGTAAATAGCTGATGAGTGGATTTCTGGATTTTGAGGGGGGCAAGGAAAATGTTTGCCAAGGGTTCAATCAATATTAAAGATGGCCCTGCAGGTAATCAGACACATATATGGATTTAACTGCAAACAATTTGGTTAAACCTGACCCATTTGGAATTTGGAATAGGAGACTGTCCCATCAAAACAAGGACTGTTATGAAATGTGTCTGGTTGGATGAATTTATCATACGTACATGGATACTGCAGATAATTAGTCAAAATGACCCGGAGTGCATTTAAGTTACACTGTACCACACTCTGAAACATGGAGGGGTTATTGCACTTTGCAATAAACTTTTTCTAATCAATGCATGTACGTATGAGACATTTCCTTTGTTAGTTCAGGGTATAGTTACGAAGGACAAATGAACAAGAGAAGGATAATAGAACTACATATCTGTGTTCTCAAAAAAAAAAAAAAAAAAGCACAAAATGACCATAGAGCACTCAGACATGAGTAACATAAGCCACAGCAACATGATTAAAAAATTAAACAGTCAGAGACATTGTGTATTGTACTCAGCGGGACATATCAAGTATGAATTAATGAGTCAGACTGTGACACGGGAGACACCGAAGCACCAAATCTGGATTCTATTGGTCACCTAAAGAAATCCTGTCCCCGACCATTAATTTCACCAGCAATCTTTCCATATGCTTATAGGCACACATAACCTTTTATATGTATGGTATTCACCTGTAAAAGCCCCCCTTGTCTTGACATTTAAAAGGCCTGAGTTTGGTGTTGGATACCACCATCTTGGATGTACTGTCTCTCAATTGACCCCCTATAGCAGTGTTTTTTAACTTTTTTTTTACATAGAGGAAACCTTGAAACAACTTTCTGGTCTCAGGGGACGTCAGCTAATAATTGCTACGGCTCATAGTACATTACTGTTATGGTTCATATTTGTGGTCTGTCCCTTACATTGGTAGTTAATGGGAAGAAAGTCCTTTATATTGGTATTCAGTGGGAAGAATGCTCCTTACATTGGTGGTCAGTGGGAAGAATGATCCTTGCAATGGTGATCAGTAGGAAGAATGCTCCTTACATTTGTGGTCAGTAGGAAGAATCCTCCCTTACAGGTAGGGAAAAACATAATTGTTGCTAATAGGAACTTATCTAAGATGCAGATATTTCCCATTGGTAAAGAAACCCCCTAGCAACCTTTGGAGGAACACTGGTTGAGTAAGGTTTCTCTATAGCATCCCCCTTTGCCAAGCAGATACGTAAAATATTATGTACAGAGGTGAGGCGCAGAAAAGCTGGGCCAGCACAGACAACAATAAGACACCCTTGAAGGAGGAAAAGTAGTACTAAAGTTAAGTGGGTGGGATAACAACGGGGTGGGTGGGATTCTATCATGTGGCAGAAGGGAGGGGAATTGTGTCTGTGCTAGCGAATCAACTTTTCCAAGAGTGGTTGAGTTCCCTAGCAAGTTCAAAGGGAATAAGGTAATACAAAAATGCTGAAAATAATGTATTATTATTATTATTATTTCAGGTACTTATATAGCGCTGTCAATTTACGCAGCGCTTTACATATACATTGTACATTCACATCAATCCCTGCCCTCAAGGAGCTTACAATCTAATGGCGCTTTTCCACTGCATGGAACCGTAACGGTTCGGCACGCTTTTGTGCTTTTCCACTGCTGGTACCGCATGGTATAGGGTCGGAACGGTTCGGTACGGTACGGTATAGGTTTGCTTTTCCACTGCATGGAACCGAACGGTACGGTACGGTACGGCTCTGAAAAAACAGTACCTACTCGATTGTGGTTCCAACAGGTACCAAACTGGTACCATATCCCACAATCCTTTGCATGCAGTCACTACTAGCCACTGATTGGTCAGAGAATCCCACCCACCCCGTTGTTATCCCACCCACTTAACTTTAGTACTACTTTAGTGGAAAAGCAAACCTATACCGTACCGTACCGAACCGTTCCGACACTATACCATGCGGTACCAGCAGTGGAAAAGCAAACCGGGCCAAGCAGGGCCGAGTAGAGCCGAGCCGGTACGAGCTGGTACTTGCAGTGGAAAAGTGCCATAAGGTCCCTAACTCACATCCATACACAGTAGTATTTATTTATTTTTTTATACATGATCCAATTAACCTACCAGCATGTCTTTGAAGTGTGGGAGGAAACTAAAGTATCCGGAGGAAACCCACGCAGGCACAGGGAGAACATGCAAACTACAGGCAGGTAGTGTCGTGGTTGGGATTCGAACCAGTGACCCTCTTGCTGCTAGGTGGTTAGCGCATTGTGCTACCATTTATTTTGAATTCCACCCCAACACACTGAGGAAGTGCAGCTCTGCACATGCATTGCAGCACATGGTAACTCACTACTGTGCTTTGTGGTGCACTGCTCCAGAAACAAAATTCTGTATGCCTGTTTTTTCGGTCACTTACTTGAGATATGATACCCATACTCATATGTCAGTTAGCAAAATAGTGGCATTTGAGGAGACTAAACAGGTGAGCTGAGGAGTAGTGTTCTGTCTCAGCATCGATTGTACCTGTGACCTCCTTGTAGACCCAGTCTGAAAGTGTGTGCAGCAGGTTGAATGATGGCTTTAACAGATAGTTTACTCAATGAATAAAGACTCCAGAGGTGTTCTCCAATGCTTCTTTATGCTTCAAGATAGCAAAGGCATAAACATAGAGGCTTTTCCATAGGTAAATTTCCAATGAAGTTACACAGCTTCCACACTCTGCAGTCTCCTCATAACAACTAAACAAAATGGGAGTTACAGCAGGAAAATGGAGGATGGGAGAAACCATCTAGCCAGAAACAGCAGGGGTGCAAGGAAGATACCAATAACATAGCATAACATAACATGTAATAACAACTGCTAGACAGTTAAAGCTGCGTGGCAGCACACTCCCCGCCTGGTATCGTGAGATACCACTACACAATTATTTTCCATAAACATACAATTAACATTGCATACAGTAGAATGCTATGTAGCCCTCTCCTCTAAGCTAACTATGCTAGAGGTCTAAGTGACTCCTTCACATAACACTGAATCAGAATTTTTGGAAGCAGGCATAATTAGGACTGTCTCAGTGACTGGTCTCAGGAAGGTTTTTGGGCTCCCGTCCTTTACAATCCTGACTTCCACACTTCGGACCTTTCCATCATCACTAGCAATGGCCTTTGTAATAACTCCAACTGGCCACTGGATCCGATTGGTTTGCTTGTCCTTTAGAAGAACCAGGTCCCCTTCCTTTAAGTTAGGCTTCTGGGTTTGCCACTTTTTA